>NC_056735.1:273268617-273273617 GCF_019279795.1 Protopterus annectens | reverse complement strand
TTGACTCTCTTCAAGAGGAATCTTGATGAGTGGATGGGAGATCGTAGGTTTACCCCGGCTATCACTTCTGTGTCACTGTTAGACAGAGGCACAGTATACTAACCTCAAAAAAAGGCATAGCAAAATTAATTTAAAATAGGTGGCGAAAGCCAAGCACACTCTGGCTAGGCTTATAAATGCCCTAGGGCAGATAGCCTAGTATGAACCTATGAACCTATTTTTCCTGAGGTGCAGTGTGGATTTTGATCGGGAATGTCCACGATTGACATGATCGTGTCACTAAGGCAGCTGCAAGAAAAGTGTAGCGAGGAAAGGAAGCCATTGTACATCACCTTCATTGATCTAACTAAAGCATTTGACTTGGTTAGCAGGAAAGGCCTCTTCACCATGCTACAGATGATTCCTAAGATGATTAGATCTTTTCATGAGGACATGCAAGGCATTGTACAGTATGTTGGCTCCTCATCAGACCCATTTCTAATCAGAAGCGGGGTGAAGCAAGGGTGTTTACTCGTGCCAACACTCTTTCGCATTTTTTTCTCTTTAGTGCTGTCCCATACCTTTAATGAGTCTTAAGATAGTGTATACCTCTACACCAGAAGTGTTGGTAATCTCTTCAACCTTGCACGCCTTTGAGCAAAAACCAAAGTGAGGAGAGTACTGATCAGAGAAATGCTGTTTACAGATGAAGTTGCCCTGATTGCTCACACTGAAGAAGCAATACAGTGCCTTATAAGCTCCTTCACTGGTGTCTGCAGAGATTTTGGCCTCACAATCAGCTTCAAGAAGACCAACATCTTAGGACGGGATGCCAGCATCCCCCCCCCCCCGCGCATCTTCATTGGTGATCACACTTTTGAGTGGTGAAGGATTTTGTAGATCACAGAATGTGTATGTACCTTTAAGAAGCATTTCCAGATGTAGCATTTGCATATAAATATAGAGCACATATAAGCAGCAGTGCCATTTTGAGACAACAGCCAGAGTGTTAATATATATGAGTGCGGTAGTCAGTCTGTTTATAAGTTTATTTAAGTTTAAGTTACAAAGCCTCATTTCTGATGTTTGTGTGTAACAAAGCTGCTTGAACAGAACCCGCAAATGTTTGTCTGTTTTATCCTGACCAGACGAGTGATATGATGTCAGAACCAGGATTAGAAGAACTACTTCTTCGAGCCATGAGATGCAAAGTTGAAGGTGAAGGCAGACTAAGCAGGTGGAGTGAAACGGAGCACAGAAAAACAAAAAAGGGCCAGAAATGTGTAAAGAAAACTGCACAAATTATTTGGTAAAGAAAATGAAACTGCGCATTTATAAGGCACAAAACGCATTATTAATCAAACGAGTAGCACAAAAACATATTACTAATTAAACAAAAGGCACAGACTGCATTATTAATTAAACAAAGTGTTTGAAACCACGATGTTTGATAAAACTAGCAAAACTATTCATATGGGGCTCAGAATTACTTTTGGTTTGCATAACGAGCATGTTTAGAGTTAAACGGGCACAAGAAAAGTACATTGAGCATGATAAGAGATTAAAAGAGCATAACGAGTGCAATAAAATGTCAAAATAAACTTAAAGAGCAAGGCTACTGCATGTTTTTAGTAAAAGACTGTGTTTGGGCACAAACTACTGTTTCACATTGTCCAAAGCCATTCAAAGCATAACTAGAGTTGTCCGAAGAATCAGAGTGTGCAAAGCGTTTGCAGTGTGTGTGCTTTATTATGGTGCAATTATTTCAAAAAGTTTGCTGTGTGCAGAGTACAGCCATTTTGAAAAGTTTCTTGTGCTGTGTTCATTTATTCACAGAAAGCTGCAATTTCAGAGTTTTTCTTACACTGTGCAGTTGTTTTGCAAAGTACAGCCATTTTGAAAGGTTATTGTGCTGTGTACAGTTTATTTGCATTGTGCATTCATCTCAAAGTGTTTCTTACTCTGAGCTTTTTCCATTGTGTACAGTTTATTCACAAAATTCAGTCATTTCAAAGTATTTCTTAGACTGATAAGGAGGGGTTTCATAAAGTACAGTGATTTCAAAGTGTTCTTGTGCTATGGAGACTTGTTTGGCAAAGTGCAGTTATTTCAGAATTTGTTGTGCTACTGGGCATAATTACAAGTACTGACATAAAGTTTGACATATATATTTGTGTGGGTATGTTCGTACATAATTTCAATCACCTTCTGTACTGTGTGTTAATATGGCAGAGGCATTTCGCAAATGAAGTCCACTTGTGTTTGATCATAATATAGCAGAGAACTGGAGAGTATTTGAGCTAGAATATGATATTTTCATACAAGCAGCTTTTTCTGACAAACATGCACGTACAAGGGCATTCATTTTGCTTAACTTAGCTTGGTCAGAGGCTATTGAAAGAGAGTGTTTATTTGTGTATGCACTAGAGGTTTATGCAGAAGAGGGGGAAACCCATCATATTATGGTACCAGCTGAATGAAGGGGAGAGCCTGAATGCTTAAAATGAAAATTTAGAGAAATGCTCAACCCTCAGACAAAATTTTGCATTAGAGAGGCACTTATTTTATACAAGAGACCAAAAGCCAGGAGAAAATTTGCAGCTAATGTCACTGACTTGAGAAACAAACCTAAAACGTACAGATCTGAGGACATGAAGGATGAGTTAATAAAGGGCAGGTTTGTGTGTGGTGTTAATAGTGCTGCAGTGAGAAAGATTTTGCTTTGTGACAGTGTCTTAATGTTAAGCAAAGCCATAGAGATTTGTCAGATCCATAAGCACACAGAAAGGCAAACCAGTATGCTTGCAAGTGATAAAAGCATGGTCTCAGCAGCCACTAGAGCACATGTAGACAGCATGCAACATGTGGCAAGCAGAAACAGGCCTAAGCATATGACAGCTGCCACCCCTGCAGGCTCCCCAAGGAGAACTCGGAGCTTTCTAGCAAGTTCCAAGACTCGTTTAAGGAAAGGAGCATGCCCAGTACAGTATAAGAGTGAGTCAGCAAAACCCAAGTCAAGTCTTATTGTTAATTGTTGTAATTGTGGTGCCAACCATGGATCTAAAAGAGAAAAGTACTTAGCATTTGGTCAACAATGCCACAAGTGTAAAAATGGAATAATTTTCAAAAGTTTTGTTAATCAAGCAAGCCTCATTTAGTTATTAAGAAAGGTCACTTAAAAAAGCAAATTGATCATATAGAGAGCTGCAACCTTTATTTCTGTGTAGATGGTGTATCAGTGGTTGGTGAAAAGGTTAATGCAGTAGACTTGTTGGCAGAGAATGAAGTATTTTGTACTTTCCTGATCAATGGTAAACTAACAGATCTCAAAGTAGACACTGGTTTGAAGTGTAATGTAATGTCAGCAGAAACATTTGCTAGAGTGAGAGCTGGTGAGCAACTTAATCTGGTGAACTTTACGAAGCTTGGTGCTTATGGAGGGGAAAAGATTCAGACCGAAGGCTCAGTGATGCTTTCATGCTATTCGGCTGGGAACAGTTACAGCTTGCAATTTTATGTAGTCTGAAGACCTGTGCAGTCATTACTAGGTCTCAGAGACAGTTTGAGAATGAAACTGCTTTCTTTTACGAAAGAAGTCCATTATGTAAGCTCGTCCCAGTTCCAGCTTTATTGATGCTATTTTCTCAGAGTATGCTGATGTGTTTGATGACAAGCTAGGCAAACTTCCAGTTGTGTACTCCATGAAAGTAGACTCAGAGGCCAGTCCAGTGGTCAGATCAGCAAGAAGAGTTCCAATGGCTATACAGGACAAAGTTGAGGTTCAGTTAGACAAAACAGTGCAGCAAGGTGTGATTTGTCCAGTCACAGAACCAACTAAATGGGTGTCTTCCATGGTAGCTGTTCATAAGAAAAATTCAGATGAAATCAGAATATGCATTGACCCAAGAGACTTGAACAAGGCATTAGAGACCTCATCATATGTGTTCAGTCGAGGAGATTGCAACCCTCATGCCAAATGCTACTGTATTTTTCTGTCTTAGATGCAAACAGTTCATTTTGGCAAGTAATGCTTGATTGCAGATCTTCACTACTGACTACATTCAGTATCCCATTTGATAAATACAGATTCCGCAGGATGCCTTTTGGAATAAATTCTGCCAGTGAAGTTTTTCAGCCATGTAATGGAACAATTTTTTTCAGGCTGCCTGTGTGCTGTAATAGTTTATGATTTACTGGTTGGAGGTAATGGTGAAGCAGAGCATGACAGAAACATCAGGAAAGTTCTGAACAGAGCACGTTAAGTGATTTAAAGCTCAAAAAGTGTAAATTCAGATTACCAGAAGTTACTTATGTAAGTTATTTATTTACCAGTACAGGCTTACGGCCAGGTCCTTCTAAGTAATCAGCCATTCTTGAGATGCCAGCTCCAGATAATGTCCAAGCTCTACAGCGTTTTCTTGGTATGGTTAACTATTTGGGCAAATTTATTCCTGACGTTAGTGAGTTATCAGTGCCTTTAGGAGAGCTGACATGCAAAAATATTGCATGGTCATGGTTAGAACAACACCAGAGAGCATCTGATAACGTCAAACAGCAAATTGTTAACCAGTCTACATTAAGATACTACTATGTCCACAAACCAATAGCTCTTTCCTGTGATGCTTCAAAGTTCGGTATTGGCGCAGTTATTCTTTAAGAGGGCAGACCTGTTGTCTCTGCTTCTAGAACTCTTACCCAAAATGAGATGCAGTATGCTCAAATTGAGAAGGAACTTTTGGCAATTGTGTTTGCATGTTCGAAGTTCCATGATCATATTTATGGCCAAGCAATCCAGACAGAAACTGACCGTCAACCTCTAGTTACTATTTTAAAGAAACCTATGCATTCTGCTCTAGCAAGACTACAAAGAATGATGCTCAAATTGCAAAAGCACAATTTCAAAATGGTCTGTACAAAAGGTAAACTTTTTTATATGGCTGATAACCTTATCCAGATCACCCTGAAATACCACAGAAAAGCTTAATGCAGAGAATTTTGACTTTGATATCATGGAAGTGCAT